>NC_056725.1:534096164-534116164 GCF_019279795.1 Protopterus annectens | reverse complement strand
CAAAGAAATAAACAATGGGCGAAATGGCGCTCAACAAATAGCTCCTCAGACCACCTGCAATTCAGACAGCTAAGAAATGAAACAAAAAAAGCCATATTAGCCGATAAAAGAAACTACTACTACCAACTACAACAAACCAACCAAAATAATCCCCAAAAATTCTGGAGAGGTATCAATAACCTCCTACACCCTGGATGCTCAAGTACTCCCTCTCGCTCTGATCACAACAATCCCATCCAAATAGCTGACTCATTTAATACTTTTTTTCACTGAAACCGTACAATCCCTAGCCAACCAGCTATCCCCTAGCATCCCAGGCTCTGCCACAACCTTTACCAATAATTCTCGTCAATTTCATTTTCAGCCAGTGCCCACTTCACTTATCTGTAACCTCATACAGAAACTTAAACCCACTACTCTCTCTGCTGATAAATTACCTGCAGAATACCTGCAAAAAGCTGCTAAAGTCATAGCCTACCCCATATCCATCCTCATTAACAGAACTATTTCTGAAGGATCTATTCCCCTAATCTGTAAAGTCTCTCACATAATGCCCCTGCATAAGGGTGGTAACTCCAAAGAGTTGTCCAATTATAGGCCCATAGCTATTCTATCTCCTTTGGTAAAAATAATGGAGAAATGTATACACATACAACTGTTAACCTACCTACTCGATCACAATTTATTAGCACCCTGTCAACATGGCTTTAGACCATTTCATAGCACCACCTCTGCTCTCTTATCCTTCACTAACCATATTAACAGTAATCGTAATATTGATACTCTATCCTCAGCTGTTTTTATTGACTTGTCCAAAGCATTTGACATGGTGAATCACCACCTCCTTATAGACACACTCAAAAACCTGTCATTGGACAACCATACTATACAGTGGTTCCAATCATACCTACATAACAGGCAACAGGCTGTACTATGGGAAAATACTTTATCTTCCCACGTCCCAGTCACTCTAGGGGTCCCGCAAGGATCTATATTAGGCCCATTACTCTTTTCCATCTTTACAAATGACCTTCATTCTGTAATTCCTCAAGCTGACTGTATCCAATACGCTGACGACTCCACACTTGTATGCGCTGCTGCTTCTCAATCAGAACTTCAGTCACTAACCCAAATGACCTTTAGTACAGTTGAAAACTGGCACCTACAAAGATGTCTTATCCTTAACCCCCCAAAAAAAACAAAAATGCTATTTACCCCCACCCGCAGAACCTCCCCACTTAACTTTACTATTACTTCAAATGATGGAACTATAATATCTCCTGAACCAACCACCAAACTACTCGAGGTACTAATAGATAACAACTTGTCCTTTGAACCTCACATTAATAACACCATAAAAATAGTAAACAAGAAACTAGGTTCCCTCTATAGAATAAAACCCTTTCTTACACCTCCAGCCAGGGTTACTATTGCTCGTACCCACCTCATCTCTACCTTGCTCTATGCCTCCCCTATCTATACCAAAATATGTAGAAGTAATCTGAGTAAACTTACATCCTCCTACAACAATATTGCCAGATTTGCAGCTGGGTCCTCCTATAGAACTCATCACTGTGTCAATCTGAATCAGTTAGGATGGTTAGAGCTGCCAAATTTAATACTTTTCAATCAATTAATAGTAGCCCATAAGATCCCGTATTTACCTCAAAATACACCCATACTTGCATCCCTAGTCATCCCCTATAATAACCTCAAGACCTTACGCTCCACTAATAACCTACTTGTACAAATATCAAAATCCAACAACTTAGCTGGTGACAACCTTGTTCTCCAATACAGTAGGTAAAGCCTGGAACATCCTCCCAAGCCAGCTAACCTCAATATCCTCTGTCAGCTTATTTAAAAGCAAGCTTAAACCCTACCTCAAATCACACTGGCTATGCCCCTGTGTTAACCCAGACTAAGTACCTAACTATTAACTAGACTCCCACAATTCCTAGCCTCCCATGATCATGATCTTGTGTTGTTTCACTAATTTTTAGTGAGCTTGACCTTCCTTAGGATTTTTTCTCATGTAAATAAGTATATACTGTGGAATGATCAAACACCTTCATATAGTATCACAACCTATGTGTTGAATAACACTAGAAACCCATCCTTGTTTGCTTTTCTATAGTCTATCTATTGATCTCTAGTGTTTTTCTTACTAAGTTCTCACAAAAACCTAAGAATCTCTTATCATAAATTATTAGGTGTATCTAATTTTGTAATATGGGCTACTATTAATTGATTGAAAAGTATTAAATTTGGCAGCTCTAACCATCAACTCCCTCAAGAAATAACTAATCAAGACTCTACCTCTCTGTTCAAAAAACATATCAAAGAACATCTTAAAACTCAATGGCTATGTCCTTGTACTAATCATGACTGAAAGTATGTCTCCTCACATGGAATTTTGCTACCCTCCCCCATCCTGAGTTCCGAACTTACACTTTCTATTGTTGAGAGTTACTTCTTAAAAGTATGCCTATTTTTTAATTTTTTGAACTTATAAGTATTTAGATTTTATTTTTCAATTCTCTTTTTTACCTTTTATATTTTTTTCAAGATAACTTTTTTTTGTGATATACCATTGTTTGTTTTGCCTGTACTGGAGCTTTTCTCCCCGGGCCTCTGCTGTAAACGGATATATATCCAGTTGGACTAGCCCGGTCAACAAATATAAAATAAATAAAATAAATAAGAGTTGTACTACATCATTTCTAATACAAATGTATTAGTCTTTTTCATCTATTCTTAGATAAATTTGTCCTTTTTCCTACTGAAATATAAAATATATAATCTTAGGCTTGTATTATAATTGTTAAACTTTTATCCCATTTCATATCCTGTACATTTGAACTTTTTTGCTATCTATTCAGCATCTTTATTATGTTCCACAAAGCCTGCATAGATATTTCTCCAAATGTGTCTATTTCTTCTTTTTTGGTGCTGTTTCTATTCCTTTTGCTTTGTTTCCCAATTTTCTGTAATACATTTTTGGGTCATAGTGAATTGCTTTTTGTACTTTTCCTTTATCTGCATATCTTCTATTCTCTCTGTGCTGATATGATTAGTTTATTTGCAACAGAGTAGTGTAGATCTTGGTCTGTTCTAAAACTGAGCATTGCTTTTATCACAAACGTTTTATTAAGTATATTTGTTCATCCGTAGTCTTCTGTAGCACTTCTTACCTTAATTGCTTTATAGTTTTCTCTATTCGATACTTCCATGATGGCATTTGATTTCTTCCCTTCATTTCCCTTATTGCTGTGCATTTTTGTGTTAAGAATTTATCTGTTATTTTAGCTGCACAGTAATGCAATCTATGTCTGTTAATAGTCTTGATTACTGTGCTCATTTATTTTATCAGATTTCTAACATTTTGGGTCTTATTGACTTCCTGTAAAGTATTTCTTTCATGGATTTTTAATGTCTCTCTATCTCTATTAAATCAAGCAACTCTTCCCTTAGATCGTTTGTTTCTAAATTGAGAGCACATTCTGCTTTGTTTCATGCGAGCATTCTACAAAAAGTTACAGAGCATCTTCCTTTGGCTTTCTCTTCACCTGCATCCTGTGTCATTCATTGCTCTTTCATATGGCAACTCAAGTGGTCTGTCACTCTACAACATTGACTATGTCAGAGTTGCCACCATTTTCAGTTCCTTCCCTTGGCAGTGCAACTCCAGCTGAACTTTTGTACTAGTTTTGTACTGAAGGCTCCAGAGTATCTTCATGTGGCAACTGATCAGATGCTTTCTGTTCCACTTGTTTTTCCTTAATTTGGGGACACTGTTCCATCATACTGTAACATTACCAAAGTTGGATCTTCTACACTAAATCCTTCACTTCACAGGTAATCCATAACTATTAGTTTCTATTTCGTGAATCTCTCCATTAAAAATCCTCTTTTCTCCTTCCCCCTTTGTTTTCTTTTTTGCTGTATTGTAAAATTTTATATATCTGGATGTGTTTGCCTGTATTTCTTTTCAAATGTCTTTGGTGCTGCTTATTTGTATTGATTTAGTTTTTCTTTCTCCTTTACACAAACACTGCACCAAATTAAATCTCTTTGTTCCCATGTCAATATTTCTTCTTCAGATGTCTCCTGCTTCACCCATTTCTGCTTACTTTTGGGGACTCATTGTTCCATCTTGCTGTGACATAACCTGTTAGACTTTCTACACCAAATCCTTCACTTTGCAGGTAGTCCATAATTCCATCTTCTATTTGTTTAACTTCTACTTTACTGATCTTCTGTTCTACGCCTTCGTGATCTTATTTTTTGTATTGTGAAGTTTTCCATATCTGGATGCCTTCCCCCTGTATTTCCCTTCAAATATCTTTGGAGCTGCTTTTTTGCTTTTAGTTTGGCTTTCTCCTTTGCATAAGTATTACACCATATCAGATCTCTCTCTCTCTCTCTTTCTAGTGTCCATTTTTTAAATAGCTTTCAAATCTCTCTAGGTTTTGTTGCTTATATTTTCGTACTTCCTCAGTTGCTTCTTTTTCTAAACCACCCAACGTTTCTTGGTCTATGTAATGTTTCTCATGATTCTGTTCTATTAATGAACACAAATTTGCATTTGAAGCTATTGCCAGTTTTTCTTGTGCAATAATTTTTCTTTTCTCTAATTTCTCTCTTAATCTTTTTGAATATCTTCTATCTGGATTTTCTGGACTTCTTGAATAATACTATCTGTACATAATTTCTTTATAATCCTTATTTGCCTTTCTGTCATCTTTATGGCTGTTTTTGGTCTGTCAATTTTTGTGGGCTACTACTTCTTTCTGCAATAGCTTGGCCACCCCCAGTCTGGCTTATTAGCCCCTTTGTAGGAATGTTTCCATGTCATGAGGATTCTGTACTGTCATTTTTTCCAGTCCTACCAGGATTGGGCACGTTTTTATCCTAGGACTTGGCTGTCTCTTTTTTTATTTTTTCTGCCCACTTCTCTCAGTGATGTATGCTATATAAAATACAGTTTATATTATCAGTTTCGTCTTGGTGAAATTTTTTAAAACTAGGTCCACCTCATGAAGGCACTCACCCAGACTTGAGGATGAATTCAATTCCAGCAAAACTGCTCTCCTTTACGTGCTGTTTTTATAATTTTTCTATCTGGACCCCCCCCCCCCCCAATCTTCTATCCATCCAGACCCATATAATTTCTCTACAGTTAGGGACACCATAATGATCTTTGTGGGCTTGCCTTCCCAGGTCCATATATCTGTGATCCCCAAATTAGGGAACACTTCAGCAATGCGAAAAAGGGAAGCAGTACCCTTTAGACATGGAATTTCAGCCACATTTTTGCACCTTTTCCAGGATTCAGAGGAGTCCATTATAAACTGACTGGAAAACACAGTAAAAGACTTCACAAAAAAACACACCATGTAAGAACAGCTGAAGAGATGTAGATTCAAGCCAATAATTCACCAAGTTGACAAGTTAAAAAAAATATCTTTAATAATGAAAAGGTTTTTAAAGGGATAATGCAGAAACTAAAACGATAATGCAACAAACAACTTGATAAAACTGTTTAGCTTTAATAAAAGTGTATGTGTTGTTAACACTTCATATTAGAAATAAATTACACTTCTAAATGCTTTAACTTTAGAAACCAAATCATTAATGCCTGGCCAATACATAGCATTTAATAACCGTTGCCACTTTAGCTCACATATCTCTCCAAGTGATCATTAATAATACATCCCCATGGATCATTCTCTGCTTGTTCTGTTAACTGCAAACTTAGTCACAATTTGGTTGACCAACTAGGTGTCTGTATAAAGCATAAGTACTTTTACATTTCTTTATAGCTAGTCTATGCTGATATACTGATATACCCTTTCTTTAAGTTTTCATGATAAAAAAATTGAGGTACTTTCTAAAGAGTTAGATAGCCTATTGAAGGCTATGTTATTTGAGCACTATGAAACCAACTATCACAACTTGTTCCATAAAACTGACAACTTGTGTAATACTATCTTAACTTGTAAAACCAGGAAATTTTAAAAGGGACTTGGAAGATTACAACACTAGAAAAACGTATCCAAATCCCCCTGGTTACCTCAGTGATCATGTGAGTGACGGCACTTTTTAACCAATGATGAAGTGTTTTTTACTGAAGTGTTAAGTTTCCCCAAACTAACTGGCCCCTTCAGAGTATGAACCAGAAAGGATACACAACAGATATCCGCTGGAGAATTTTGTGAAGCAAGGTGCAAACCAAAAAGGACAATATTGGAAGAAGGGCAGGAAACATTTTTGATGATCAATTCCTGTTGTAAAAAAAACGGCTGAACAGCAGGAATTGCCATTGTTTGTGAAGCCATCTGAGGAATGCTATAATGTACCACAGCTGGTTAAAAAAAAAAAAAAAAAAAGTTTCCTGACTTCACTGTTAATTTTTAAAATTACCACTGACTGTAGACCACACCAATATTCTGTCAAAAGGGCTGTTTCATTCTGGTAAAAAGGGCAAAAATTTCTAAAGTTATCATGGATCTGAATTTCTGCACTCGAAAGCTTAACTTTGCAATATGGTTTTCCAACAGAGACGGTTTTCTTAGTAACACCCACCCATTTTATATGGCTAGTATGTTTAACTCTCAGTCAATCACACTGTTTATTCATTTGAAAAGATGTATGAATTGGAAATCTAGGATATACTTACAAAAACACCTAGTTTTAGAGATACTAACAAGTCTCCAACTGAATCTAATTTGTTGAGAGAAATTTTGTAATGACAGAAGTATCCGGGTTATGAAACCGGGCAAGGGTGGAGGGTTAGTGGTTATGAGCAGTGCAGACTACAGTAACCGAATGAATCTTATGTTACCTACTGACACACATTGTGAAGTATCACAAAATGAGAGATGCACTATTATTTGATTTATTAATGTAGGGTCAGATAAACCAGTATGAATATAACCTATGGCTATGCCTACAATACCAAGTAATGTGAAGTGTATTATGTGCATTTTAAACAATTGTTTGATGGTTACTTGCATTCAAAATGGCTATCTCAAATTAAGTGCCTCCCACGTGGGTTTCTAGTACGCCACTTTGCTCATTTTGAGAGCGCTACACTGCTCGCAGTGTCTGTAGACTAAAGATCTTCTGTTTGTATTGCGGAGGAGTTTGTGATAAATTGTGGCATTAAACATGAGAGTATTGAATCTCTAATTGTGTTCCGCTGTATTTTATATAGTCTCTATGCCTTTTGACCACTTGCAGGTGTGTTTTAACATTTAGTGTAATAGCGTTTGCCTAGCCTTTTGCAGGCATTTTTCTTTTAGCACCTAAACTATTTTGTAGGTGTGTTTTAACATTAGTGTAATAGTGTTTGCCCAGCCTTCTTGTCGGTAAGCTTTTTTGTATGTGAGAGCAGATTATTTTAAGTAGCGTTCATCTTTGGAAAGGCATTTGCTAACTATCTGGCTATACTGTTGATGGGGAGCATTTTTTTCTCTATAGCTAAGGGAACTATTTTCTGTTATAATCTAGAACGCTTCAATAAGTGGTCGTCTTGGTGCTTTCTCAATTCATTCTGTTTCTGCCTTGTGTATCTTGGTTTATGTACATATAATCTGGATACTGTGGGATATATATGGTCGGAGCACTGCTGTTAACTTCCTTAAAAGGAAAATAGTCAGTACCCACCCTGCGGAAAAGTAGTAAGCCTGTTAATGGAGCCTAGACTGTTCAGGGACTCTGTAGGGATACTTTCATTCATGTACTGGGCTGAAACAGAATTGTTGCCCATAGTAGTCCTTAATTTGTAAAGTGCAAGGCAGTTTGGGCAAAGAATATATGGCAAAGCTCTCGGTGGGAAAAACAATTCAAGTACTTTCAAGTTACTTACAAATTCAAGTTACTTGCACCTTGTTTATGAAAATCTGTCCAAATCCTGTTGATTTAATTACATTATGGCCTCGTAGGATTTGTGTAACTGGGCTTGTTGTATTTCACTATTGCCTACTCGCTCACTGTATTATAATACTGACTAATTTTGTTACCCGTTTTTTTTTCTCATTACTGTTCATAACACTGGTAATTAATAGGAATCTTACCATTCTCTTGTGCTTGCATATAACTGTATGCATATTAGATGTCCCTGCGTCTCTCTGAAAATAATTAATTGTGTTAATGGGATATAGTTGTGTTTTGGGTGCTAGCTCACGATTAAACGTGTTAGCATTCTCAAAAAGTGTATGCAACCAAGATGCTTTTTATCACTGTAATAACAGTCTTCACCCTGATTGTTAATGAGCAAAACCTGACATTCCAGTTGTCTTAACACTTAATGTGTACTTTTTCTCTCTCTAACCTTCCTATCTCTCTACCTCTTATCCTGCATTAAGACTTGGGAACCTACCTGCCTGGTCTTTAAGGACATCTTACATTTAGTTTCAGCCATCTCAAAGTCAGACCAAAGAAACTTGCTGCCCTAGTACAAATTTCCAGTTACCAAAGGGAATACGAAAGTACGTTCTACACTAGACCTAACTGTTAAGCTGAACTGTTTTGTAATAGCCTAGTGTTGTTTTGTAATAGCCTAGTGTTGTATGTAATTAAGCTACCAAGCCTGGAATCCAGCAGCCATACTCCTCTCTACCCCATAAGTAACAGATTTTCTCTCCTTTGAATCTATTATCTGAGCCATCTCTGCCAGCTATCTCTATTATAGCTACCTTTTTGCTGTACTTTACTCTTTGCACACTAAGTGGCACCCTAATCTAGGCTTGTGTTGTATCCCTCACCCCACTTTCCCGTATTACATCTCGGATACTTTCCAGTCTTCCTGCTGTATTACACTGTTCTCAAGTTTTCCCCTTGATCTAGCTGTATTTCTCTCATTCTTCTCCTTCTCCTCCTCATTAGGGGTCGCCACAGCAGAACTCCGGTCCGCTAATGATTGGCAGCAGATTTTTACAGTGCCGAGGTGCCAGTCTGATGCCCAATCTTCAACGAAGGCACGCCCTTTCACATATGTCTTTTGAATACCACTCGACCTCTGGGAGGACATGTAGACTCCACACAGAAGGCGCTCCATCCAAGAATCGAAAGGGGGAACCTCTTGCTGTGATGCGACAACGCTACTACTGCACCATCGTGGCTTCCACACTACTATCCCATAACTACCAGACAGCTGCATTATCACACCCCACTCACCTGTACCTACCAAGACTGCCTCAGGAATCTGTTGCTCACAGTGTGTCTCTGCAGAGCCTTCCTTTACCTGCTCTCATTGCACATTAAATACCTACACAGCTACCGCTAATCATTCTATCACCCCTGAAACACTATCTCACTCCAAACTTTCTCTCTATCAACCCCTGCATCCTGACTACCTCACTATATTCTATCGTCTCCCTCACTATGCCCTTAACTTACAAACCAAGACTTATAAATCTGTTTCTCTTACTTGCAATGCTACCCATTCTATCTGTACTATATCCTTACCTTCTATGAAGACTACATTATACTGGATCCCCCCATCCCTTAAAACAAACATTACTTATTAAATCAGCTAGCCTTCCAAAGCCATTTTAACATAACATCTACCTCGACGCACCTTTTACCAAAGTATCATAGGGTAGCCCATATTACTTGCCTCCAAGCCAGGAAGTCACAAAATATTTTCCTCAAACTCCTGAAGTTTGCATATAGTCTTCAACAACACATTCATCCCAGCCCAGGACCAAACAACAACACCCCAATAAACCCCCACCAACCTCATCCCACCACCTCATTCACCCCCACTAGAACCCCCTAATTCTCTCCTCATAGCACATCTCAACATACGTAGCTTAAACAATAAAATTAGCCAACTACACGCTCTGCTAGACATACATTCATTTGATATCCTATGTTTAACAGAAACTTGGCTCAAACCAGTAACCCAAGGACAATGAAATCATCCCACCTGGTTATAATATCTTGAGATTAGACCAAACAACCAGGAGGGGTAACAATTCTGTATAAATCTGAGTTGCATGTTACTTCGCTAGACGTACGACTAACTTTAAATAGTTTATTTTATTTATTTATATTTGTTGACTGGGAATGTCTGACTGGACGTAGGTCCATTTTCTGCGGTGCCCCAGGGAGAAAAGCTCCACAGTTAAAATAGACAGTAGTTATATTGGATTACATAGCGGTTAACAATTTACATAGCAATTACAACATATTTACAGATGAAGAACATAGTACATCAGTAGACAACTAGAATCTTTATCTGTGAAGTGCATAACAGACATTAACAAATGTTACAAGAAGCAGAAGTTCCTGCTGTATAATAAGCACTGGCTTATGAGCATGAAAATAGTAATGCTGAAGTCCTTATTTCTAAGCTTCAGGTCAATGCTAGCAAATCCATATACATAATATGCTCCTACCTACCTTCAGGCAATAACATCAAGAAAGTACCCTCTGCTGGCTTTTTACATCCTTCCCACAAGAAACCATTGTACTTGGTGATTTTAATATAGGTTGGAATAGGTATATCTCAACCAAACCTACAACCCATATAAACCTTTATGGCTTTTCCCAAATAATCACCACCCCCACCAGAATCCATAAACCCAGTAGCAAAGAAAGTACCTTAGACTGGATCTTGGTAAATAGCCATCCCCTCTCATGTAAAGCAGGTGCCATTCCTGAAGATGATAGTGACCGCTCTCTTACTTACATAATTAGACAAAAAAAACTTTATTCCCAACCAAACTAAACTACCCGGAACAAAAAAATATTTTAACCCAGCAAGCTTCCAAGCAGAGCTTCAAGCCTGTGTTGCCCTTAAAACAACTTAATCTTGAGGAAGTAGTATTCTATTTTAACTCTAAATTCTTACAAATCGTGGAATCCCATTCCCCTACTCACTCTGTTAGAACTAGAAGTAAAGCTGCTCCATGGCTCACTAAAGAAACTAGGCATAAAATCTTATTGAGAAATAAAATCTGGTCTAAAGAGAGAAATGCTAAAAAACTAACAGATCATCAAAACTTTAAATAGCCGAGAAATGCCACTAAAAAATCAATACTTCTTGATAATGCTTTTGCTGGAGTTTAAAAGTTATTTTTAACAAAAAACACAAACTTTCTGGTCAGGTACTTCTTCACAATTGGGCCTGCTTTTCAAGACTTTGCTAGTGTTTATCTGTACCTGTAAAACTGATATGATAGTAGCATGACCGCTTTTAGAGATGGGAGCCGTGGTTTGATGGCAACAGTAACTGTAGGGGGGATTGACAGGAGCTGCATCACTTTTCTGTGGGGTTTTTTTTTTTTGTTTTTAAATTACATTTGTAATAGGGACTAGCACCCCCACATCCCTCCCTAATGTAAGCCTTTAAAAATAGCTACAGGAGACTTTAAACATGGTAGCTGCATTCAGAATCATCACACAGCTGTTATCCCTGAAGCGTTTTTTTTTTTTTTTTTTTTTTAAGTGTGAAAGAAAGCCTGAGTAATGTGCAGCAGTGTTCCTTTATTTTTAAAGAACTAACAAAACAGAATTCATTCGGATTTATCCCCAGCTAGGCATTCGGTTATGCTACACTACTATAATGCACAAAATCAGTAGCTGTGTGATGATTTCGAGCACCAACTACCTTGTTTAAAGTGTTGCCTTGATAACGGAAAAGTACCAATTTTTCTTATGTAAGATATAGGGATTAGGGACAGGATGAGGACACATTAAGGTGGGCATGGGGGTGAGTCTTCCCTGCCTGTCCACACTAAGGTATCCTAACCCTAAGTTGGTCCTTGCTGCCCCTAACTCCAGCTCTACACCTTACTTTAGAAAAACCCTTTCCATAACACTACCCCTACACAAGACACTCAAATGCATGTCTCATACAGCAGCACAGAAGCATAACACTAATATCCCCTTCCTTAGCCCTTACTGTAATCCTAACCTGCACACAAGTGTCCATCTTTACTGCCCATAGTTTTGGCATTAAAATTCCAAACACCTGCGCACTTGTGTTGCCCACAGACATTCATTCAAACTTCTTTCACTATTTCCAACATTTGACAAAAAGTGCATTCAACTACTTTTCTAAGCAGTTCACTCTGTTGATAAAGTGACTGTTAAACAAAGAAAAGGTAACCCACCTAATTCCATAGAAGGAATGCTAAAGCGTCAAAGTTAATTGCACTCCTGGATAGGAACCATTCATTGTTAGTTCTAGGCACTTCCATTTAGTCTTACCTCAGCCTGCAGGGTATTTGCTAAATGGTAGTAGCTTGGCTAAGGCTGCAGGGAGCTGAATTATTTCTGTACATAGATGACTGTCTCAGAGCTGCTGTATTGGTTCAGGTTTTAATTGGCTCCAGGGAGATGACAGTAAGGGCTAAAGCGTACAGCACCACAGTTTTCTAGTACATAAACAAGGGGGCACCAGGTTGTACTCTCTGTGCAGGCTGGCTAGGATAGCTTTGGCAGTAGCTCTTCTACACTCCTAAACCCCCCAAGCATCTTACATTCTAGCAGACTGAAATATAATGGCAGACATCTGAGACGGACCAGGACAGACTCTTGTGAAGGGATATTGAATGAGGGGGTCTTCCAGGTGTTGATACATTTGTGTGGAACACATCAATTAGATCCGTTTGCCTCCTTTCAAAACCAATAACTGAACAGATGTTGATGATGGACTCCTTGCAAACAAGCCTGGAAAATGGATCCTAGACCCATATCCTTCCTCCTCCTAGGTTGGATAGGCTTTGGTAATCAACCTAAAGGCTACTGCAGCAGTGAAATGATGAGCGCTGTAGAGTTGTGTAAGTTGCACTTACCCATAACAGTAGGTGTTCAAATTCCTCATTACAGCATTAGCAGCCACCACTATTCCCCCTACTTCTGGATTTAGTTAGTTGTTGGGATATAAAGTTATTTGTTATCATATGTCTTTTAGAGGTTCAGGATTAGTACTTTCTTCTTTTAGACAGGAAAATCCTGAAAGCTTCAGTCTGACTGGTGATTTCCCTCCACATTGCTGTCCAGTCAGCAGTGAAGGTATGGGAAGAAGCCAGAAATTTTGGAAGCTGGATGGTTGTTGTGTCCTGGGCAGGACATGACCCATATAGCCTAAAGGCTGTTGCAGCAATGAAGAATTCAGACATCTACTTTTATGGGCACAACTATACTTTTCCTGATAGAAATTCTTATGGAAGATGTAACTGACATGATAAAGGGTAATCCTAGAATGGATATTACAAGAAACTAGGCCATTGAAATTTTATAACTGGGAGGCAGTGTTTTAAAGACTGAACCGACCTCATTGTCATTCTTGCTTCATATTAATCCCTTGGTGTTTGGACTGCTGTTCTACCGGCTGTAAAAACTCTGTAGTTATTAGGAGAGTAAAAACTACAAGAAATACACTTACCTTCAATGACATGAAGCAACCTGAAAATATCTGTAGATAAGTGTTGCTAGAAGATGCCAGTGCCAAGGTCAGACTGTTGGGACAGTTGCAGTTTAGCTGTTTCACTAAAAGTTGTAGAAGTAATTTTATTCAGATCCCAAACATCAAGCAACCCTACATTCATTAAGTCCTAAATGGAATAAGTAGTTACAGAAATTTAAAATGTAGGCGCTGTCAATGATCACTGGTAAAAAAAAAAAAATAAATAAAAAGGATGAAAATATTACTATATCAGGCAGTTGAATAGCATGAATACGTATGTTAAAGTGCAAATGTGTGTGTATATGTATACATTAAAAATATGTGTTTTGTATAATATACAGTATATGTAATATGTAAATGTGTGTGTATGTGTATATATATATATATATATATATATATATATATATATATATATATATATGTGTGTGTGTGTATATTTATTTGTATATTTATTTGTTTGTTTAATTTTATTTTACATTTGTTGACTGGGAATGTCTGACTGAACCAAAGCCTTTTTTCAGCAGAGGCCCGGGGAGAAAAGCTCCAGTAAATACATATAACATTCAGTAATTTTTACAGATGATATAAAAGTGGAAATAAGGCAATCAGCTAGCAAGACTACAAGAGCATTCTTGAGAGTATGCAGAATACATTTCGTCATCATACAAATATTGTATAAGTAGAAAAATGCTAACAGCTAGATTACAGCCACTACTGACAGTAGTAGTTAGTATAAAAAAAGCAACATAGGAGTAAAAAATGTTTTTTTTTTTTTTTTTTTTTTTTGCAATTAATCTAACAGGATACAGTGCAAGTATAAGAGAGAGGAACACATTGATTAGTGGAGTGAATTAGAGAGTTTTCAAGGAGGGTTTGAGCACTGGCAGATCCATTTCCTGTTGAAATATTCTTTTAGTGTTAGTTTAAATTGTTTGGTATGTCTGTGTGTTTCAATTTCGAGGGGAAGTTTGTTCCATTCAGTAGATGGGTGGTAGCTGTATAAGTTACATCCCACTTTAGATTTGGGCTTAATATATTTTTAAGAGCTCTTGGGAAGAGCTATGGAGGTTTCTTGAAAGAGCATAGTGGGAGATGATCGAGTGTAAGGCTGGACAGAAAGATGACTGGTAAAGAATTGAGTGTATGGTTTGGAGCTGAGAGAGAAGGAGGAGGTGGGGCAGTTCAAGCCAGTTTAGATATCTTAGAGAGAGAGAGAGTGGTGAGATCTATAGGATTGTTGAGTTGCAAATCTAGCTACTTTGTGGTATGTAGTCTCAAGTCTAGTGAGGAGAGAGGAGTTAAGGTTAGTAAGGATTTGTGAGCAATAGGTTTTATGACCATCTTGTGTTGCTGAGGAATATTGAATTTGAAGCTGCTGAGGAATATTGAATTTGTAGTTATCCGTATAATTAGCAACTAACAACACCGTTTTATGACCAGCTGCTGCTTGCTATGTTGCTGAGATATGTTTTGTATGCATCTCCGCTGCTAATTATGTTTCTCACAAGCTAGAGTATTTGAAGGGTGATCTTTCCAGCTAGATATAACAAATACGCCTACCAAAAGGGTATCAGCGTTATCTTCCGCCAGTACCGGGTAACTATTTAAGAGACTCCAACACATTGTTAAGAATTTGTATGCCGGTTACCCCGGAAAATTTTGCTGCTTGATTGGCTTGTTTGTAGGAGTTGTTTCAGCTACTTTAGTGTTAAATTGTTTTACAAAAAACGCTATTAGTGGCAAGCATCACCTAGAGTGACATTTTTGTAGTTTGTAAGGCATACTTATAGGACCTGCAACAACACATTTTAACATTGCATACATTTTTACATTTATTTGTAAGCAGCACCTAATGGATTCAAGAGTGTTCCGATGATTTTACCACTGGTACCGGCTAACTGTGGCTGCGTGTAGCACATGGTATGGATTTTAAATCCGTAGCTACCTGTTAAATGCTCAAGTGGATTTCAGAGTTGCATGCAGTAAACCCAGAGGCTCAGTAATGTGTGTACTGTTAAGCATTAGAACCACATTAGAGTGCGTTTTTGGACTTATTTTTGCACAAAACAGGGTTTATATATAATAAACGCCATGATTTAGTAGAGAGTATACTGTTCAGCCTTGACTCCCATTAGAATGTGTTCTGGACTCCGTTATACATAAAACGCTTTACCGAACGCTGAATAGTCCCTCTTTGCAACAGGAAAGCAGTATTATCTTAGTGCTCTAACTATTCTTACCCTAAATATCTTTCTGAATTCTAAAAGCCTGTAAAGGGTCATGTTACCAGCTGAGTTGGCGTACTCACATTGGCACTATAAATGTTATCTGGAATAAGCAGGTCCCATGTTTGAGTTGAGCTGCCCTTTGCCCGCACACAAACTGTACACCTTGCTCCTGACCTTATAACTGATTTACTGCCTGTGTGCCCAGCTTTTTGTTTTTTCTTGAATCGTACTGTTGGCTCCATGACAATGCTAGTTGCTACTAGAATGTGATTGCCATGTAAATGAATTTACACAACCTTGTATTTTTACTTGAACCTCAATATATTGAAGAATAGCTACTAATAACCCCTCATGTTTGTACTAGTATGTGCTTTACCTTAAATGTTTTGTTACCTAATATCTATGCTTAACATCCTACTTATCTAACCTCTTTGTTTCTCTTTCCCTTCATGCAAACAGTAGCCCTACCTGCTTGGAAGGCACTATAACTGTGGACCTACCCTGTCCTGTTGGCAAACCAAGGATTTGCCTCTTCTCTTGCCCTGTGAAACAGCCCCTGAAGGATAATAAAACTGAAGAAAGTATGTGTTATATAAATTCTGTCAACAGAAGTTACATTGTATAATTTATTGTAGCTCTTCAAGCATAATCCCCTGCTAGGGTGTCCAGCAGCCACTACCACCCTTTTCTCCTTCCTAGCCCTCTTTTTCTCCTATACCCTTTTAAATGCACAATATTCTGCCTTTCTCCTCTAATTCCAGTTCCAATACCTACTACTTCCTAAAGGGAACTACTTAACTAATTTGACATTGGCCACTAGGTGGTGCTTTTGTCCTAAACTATCCTTCTGTCTTGAAACTCTTCTCTCAGAAACATAGTATCTCAAGCTTGCAGAGCTGTAGTCTTACTCTGTCCCTATATCTTCTTCCTCTGTATCAGCCAACTATACCCCCTCTATCCCTACTATCAAGATTAACATCTCCCACCTTTATCCACCTTTTACTTACCTTAACAAACAGCTCTCCACTGATTGTTCTCCTAGGGCTCACTCCTTCTGTGGCTATACCCGCTCCGTTCGCCCTGTGGGCTCACTCCACTCCCCTACCCTGTCCCCAAATCCCACCCGCCCTCAGTGCTACTACATTTATACACACTAACCACACTCCCTGCAATACAAGCAGTCACATAGACCACTTAAAGTGCTAAAGCCTACCTCCCACCATTTAATCTCTAGTAACACCCATCCCTATATACTTAACCTAACCTTACAATGTCCCCTAACACTACATATATACACTTTAAACCCTTCCTCCTACCATCACTTCTACCTATTTTAGCTATACCCTATGTACTTACTTCCTATGAACACCTCAACCACCTACACTTTCATAACCCCATGAAACAAATCTCCACACCAACATTCATCTTCCCTCATAGCCACAATTACACATCCTATCCACCAAAGTATTTATCTTCCAAATTTCATAGGCTTACTCACATCACATACAACAGCGCTAGAACTAAAAAAAACATAACCTAACATGTAAAGGATTAACACTATCTCTTGCAATACAAGTCCACTCCCTAATTGATGGTGATATACACCCAAACCCTGGCCCAAATTCTTCCACTTCCATCAAGCCTAGCACACCAAATTCTACTAATTCAGACCTGGTCAACAGACCCTCCAACTCTCTCCTTATAGCCCATCTCAATATTCGAAGCATAAATAATAAAGTTGCTCACCTACACGCCCTCATGGATGTACATTCATTTAACATCCTCTGCCTCTCTGAAACATGGCTCAAACCAACCATACAGGATACTACAGTTATTCCCCTGGCTATAGCATCCTGAGACTGGATCGTAACTCTAAGAGAGGTGGAGGAGTAGCTATCCGATATAAATCTGAATTACAAATCACTTCCATTGAGTCTAAACTCCCCTAATTAGCAACGCTAAAGTTCTTCTCTTTAAAGTTCAACTCAACAAATGTAAATCCATTTACATAATCTGTATTTACCCTCCCCCAGGCAACAATATCACAAACTTAGAAGCTATCCTAAGTTGGCTGCCCACCACATACCCACAAGAAACCATAATACTTGGTGACTTTAATATAAACTGGATGTCTTGCACATCATAACAGCCTTCTTCACACATCAACCTACATGGTTTTATACAAAACATTACAGTCCCGACTAGAACCAATAAACATAATGATAATGACAGCATTCTAGATTGGATTCCTAGATTGGATTCTTACAGTCACCTGACACTGCATCTCCTTCCAATATTGTCCCTAATAGCCCCCCAATATTTCAATTCCAACCTGTTCCTACATCTTTTGTCTACACCCTAATCAAGAAACTTAAACCCACCACCCTCTCTGCAGATCTGTTACCTGGAGAACACCTGCAAAAAGCAGCCAAAGCTATAGCCTACCCCATATCCACCCTCATTAACAGAACTATTTCTGAAGGAGCTATTCCATCTATTTTGAAAATCTCACATGTCATCCCCCTGCATAAAGGTGGTAATTCCAAAGATTTTTCTAACTAAAGGCCTATAGCCATATTATCCCCTCTGGCAAAAATCATGGAGAAGTGCATTCATAAACAACTATTAAACCACCTCCTAGCAAATAACCTACTAGCTACCTGCCAACATGGATTCAGACCATTTCACAGCACCTCTTCTGCTTTTCTTTCCTTCACTGATGTCATTAACAAAAAACGTAATAGCACAAAGCCTTCATTGATCTGTCAAAAGCCTACGACATGGTCAACCATCAGCTACTCCTAAACATAGTTGGCAACTTCTCACTGGATCCACTTGCTTTACAATGGTTCCAATCCTGTCTAAATAATAGGCAACAGGGTGTACTATGGGAGAATAACTTGTCTTCCCACTTACCAATTGCCCTTGGAGTCCCTCAAGGCTACATATTGGGTCCTCTCCTATTTTCTATTTTTACTAACGACCTACACACTGTACTACCTCAGGCCACCTGTATCCAATATTCGGATGACTCTACACTAATATTCTCAGCCTCCTCACTTTCACAATTGCATTCCCTAACCCAAGACACGTTTAACACAGTAGAGAATTGGCTTCTTCAACAGTGTCTCATCCTGAACCCCCCAAAAAAATGCTACTATTTACTTCCACCCGCAGAGCCCCCCCCAACTACATTTCACAATCACATCTAGCAATGGTACAATCATATCTCCAGACTCTACTGCAAAACTACTTGGAGTACTAATCGACAACCACCTCACCTTTGAGCCACCTATTAACGACACTATAAAAACAGTAATAAAAAAAACTAGGTTCCCTCTATAGGATCAAACCCGTTCTTACCCCACTAGCCAGGACCACTATTGCCCGGACCCACCTTATCTCAACCCTACTATATGCATTCCCTATCTATACCAAACTATGCAAAAGCAATCTGAGCAAGCTGGCTAACTCTTAAAATAATATTGCCAGATTTGCAACTGGCTCTACCTATAGAACCCATCATTGTAACAATCTTAATCAACTAGGGTGGTTAGAATTGCCAAATCTTATTCTATCAAACCAGCTAACTATTGCCAATAAGATACTGTTTCATCCTACATCTCCTTCAAATACTAACTAATCTAATCACCCCCTACAATAACCTGACAACCCTGCGCTCTTCAAACAAATTTATGGTAAAGATATGTAAAACCAACAATCTGGCTGGAGACTCTCTATTCTCCAACACAGTGGGTAAAATCTGGAACTCCCTCCCTACCTTCTACTACCCTATTTAAGTCCAAGCTCAAACCATACCTTAAATCGCACTGGCTATGCCCCCTGTGCAAACCCAGACTAACTTCCTCCACTGTCTCCTGACCCTATTCTTCTCACTCACACAAACTAGTTATTTCTTTTTCTACTAACACCATTGTTTGTAAAACAGCATTGTCACCTCACTGACGCTGTTCGGTTCGATTCTCAGCTAGAGCATCTTCTGCGTGGAGACCTGCGTGAATGGGCGTACCTTCGTTGAAGCTTGTGCGTCGGGGCTGGCAACTCTGCACGTAAAAATCCACTGCCAATCATTAGCAGGCTCGTGTTCCTCTGTGGCGACTCCTAACCGGGAAAAGCCGAAAGACACAACAACAACAACCATTGTTTGTATAACCTTCTTAAAATTCAAATAGTGCTTTATTTTACTTACCTTATATTTTTGTTGTATGTATATCCATACATATGTTAGCTTAGATGACTTTTTCCTTGCTCTTAAGCTAAAATGTATTTACTAGTATACTCTTAGCTAAAATGTATTTACTAGTAAAATTTGTTAAATCTTAGTA
>NC_056725.1:534078664-534088664 GCF_019279795.1 Protopterus annectens | reverse complement strand
ATCTTGAAAAGAGTATTCTCTATTTTACAGCAACTAACTGTAATGGAAAACTTCTCCTGCACCCTGCGAAGACGCTCATCCTCTCAAAACTCCCTCAGTGCGACTACCGCTCTGTCCTAACATCGGGTGCCTGCTCCCTGTCTTGAAAAGAGTATTCTGAATTTTACAGCAACTAACTGTAAGGGAAAACAACTTCTCCTTCACCCTGCGAAGACGCTCATCCTCGCAAAACTTCCTCAGTGTGAGACTCCCCTCATTTAAGAAGGCTCTGTGTACGTAGCCTATAAGTACATTTGCTAGTCTTCACTACCTGCTTTGTTAAATTGTGTGTCCTACTTCTTGCCTCCACGTGATAGCAGCTGACCGCAGCCTGCTTGCACCCATAGCCCAGTTTTTTTTTCCTTTAGCTACCCTTTTGTATATCCTATCTCTATTAAATATAGTGTTTCCCCTTGAGGCCATTTTCTATTGTAACCACTAGGTGGCGCTACATTCCCTAACTTCATACTATTTTCTACTACCACCGACTAATATTACAGTCGATCCTTTTTCCTTTTTTCTTACGTCCCATCCTCTCTTTTATTTTATGTCCTACCTTACTAAATATTTTACTTTTTCTGATTTCCCATACCCTTCTTACTCACTGTTTTTTGCACCATTAGGAAAGCTGTCTATTACACTTACCCCTCTAAAGCCTGTTTCTGTTACTGATTGATTTCTCTCTCCAGCTCTTTGGCTCTACCCGCTCCATTCACCCTGCGGGCTCACTCCGCTCCCCTACCCTGCCCCCAAATTCCACCCGCCCCGGCACCTCTACATTTATTCCTTCATAGCCACACCTACTTCCCTTCCTGGCCATTTAGTCAACATTGCCATTTAGTAAACATTGCTCTAGCAACACCCACTTCTATTCCCACCCCTCTCAACCATCACCTCTCCCTTACCTCACATAACCTATATTCTCACCAGTTCCTCCCTAAACATAAAACTCACCTGTCCCTGTAAATTACTCAGCCACAATCATGCTTACTCTTACTAGCCCTATCTAACCATGCTTTTGAAACCCTCATCCTTCTCTATTAAACTACTACTTCTCAACATATCCTATATCTACTACCTCGCCCAGCCCATTAACACTAACCACTCACCATCCTTTCATATAACCAACCATCTTACCTCACCACTCTTATACCCACATATCCCAATATCTTCCTGCCTATATCCCATAAAAAACATCTGCTCTTTCCCTATAAAGTTATTACTCCTCATAAGTACCCTACCCCCTCAGTAACTAACAAAACCCTTACAAATCTAATAAAGCTCAACCTAGATTCTAAGCAGTCCAAGTACCTTTCCAACCTAATCCTACATCCAACTACCATTCTACTATCTGGAGATATACACCCTAACCCAGGCCTCCCCTTCTTCAGATAAATCTATCCTACTTGACCTCTTTTAAACGCCCAAAGTATAGCTAACAAAATCCCTAATCTCCATGCCTGGCTCACACACAATAAACCTGACATTCTGTCCATCTCTGAAACCTGGTTAAAACCCCACATAAAAGATTCTGAAATAACACCACCCAACTATTCTATCATTAGAAAAGATAGAAACCACAGAAAAGGGGGAGGAGTAGCTCTTCTATACCTATCTTCCTTATCAGTTACTCCCTATAACAAACCTACTCCCTACTTCAATAATTCTTAATTACTCCTAGCACTACTTCAAGTTAATAAGCACATACGTATAGCCTCCCTTTACATCCCCCCTGGTGACAGTATTTCTACACTTGAGGACATCCTCTCCTGCCTTTCTACCAATATTAGCAATGAAACAATAATTCTGGGAGACATGAATATCAATTGGTCCTCCATTCAGTCTCCCACAAACCCACTAAACATCAACCTCTACAACTTCTCACAGCTAATCAGCTCCATAACCCGGCCCTCAAAAAAACTCTCCAGTGGTAGTACGCTAGACTGGATTTTAGTCTTGTCACTCCCATTATTTCTCTGACACTGGCACCCTTCTCAATCCCCTTAGTTGACCACCTATCCACATTCACACATTGACTTCCTTCACCCTTACATCTTACTCATAATTATATTGCTACTTGCTACCAAAAAAACTTCAGTCCTGCTGCATTTTCTAACTCTCTAAAGCAATAAACTGGAACACTCTAAAAACTCTACCCCTGGAAAACGCAGTTGCCCACTTCAACTCAGCTTTCTTAAACCTCTTAGACCACCATGCCCCCATAAAGACAAAAAGAGCAAAAAACAAAACCGCCCCTTGGTTAACCAAAACGACCATGCGCCTCAGAGATAAAGCCTGGACACATTACCAGAAAAATAAGACGCCCCCCACCCGTAATGAATTCAAGACACTTGGAAACAAAGTCAAAAAGTTTATCATCACTGATCGACAGGACTACTTCTCCATACTCCAAAACAACCATAAAACAAACCCTCAAAGATTCTGGAAAGGAATCTCCACCCTCCTTAATCCCGGCAAAACAGATAATCCCAGCCCGGACCCTAATGCACCAGACATAGATTTGGCTACACAATTTAACACTTTTTTTTTTTTTTTTCCTGTTTCCAAACCTCATCCTTCTCTAACACCACCACACCCTCCACTTCACCCCCATCCTTGTGTAACAACACCACACCCCCCCACTTCTGCGTCTCCTTCCATTTCTTCTCTATCATCACCACCCTTAAATGCCCTCTTCCCAGTCTCCACCTTTCTCATTAAAACCTGTACCCACATCTACCATAAAAAAAACTCCTTCAGAAACTGAAGCCATGCTCTCATGCCCCCGATAACATTCCTTCATACTTTCTTAGCATAGCTGCCGAAGCTATTGCCTACCCGATCAGCATTCTAATCAACCGCTCTATCCAAGAAAGTTTTGTACCCCAAATTTGGAAAAAAGCTGTCATCATACCTTTGCATGAAGGTAGCAACCATAACAATATCACTAATTTCCGTCCCATCGCCATTCTATCTCCCATCTCTAAACTCCTAGAAAAGTGTATCCATCTACAACTCCTAACCCACATCATAGACAATCGCCTACTAACTCTGACATGACATGGTTTTAGTCACAGCACTATGACCACCCTTCTTTCCTTCCTAGAAACTGTGAATAAAGGCCGGGACTGTGGCCACATTGTATCTACCCTCCTACTTGACCTCTCTAAGGCCTTTGACACTGTCTCTCATAATCATCTTCTAACTAAACTCTCTGAGCTTAACCTATCCCCCTCATCCCTCACCTGTTTCACCAGTTACTTCTCCAATAGATATCAAGCAGTCAAATGGAAAAAAAAAAACACCTCCTCATTCCTTAACACCCCAACTGGAGTTCCCCAGTGATCCATACTGGGTCCCCTCCTCTTCAGTATATTTATAAACTGCCACTCCATCCCTTTCACAAATATTATCCAGTACGCAGATGATTCAACTGTTATCTGTTCTGTGTTAGCCAGTTCTCTATCACTAGCCATAATAATACATCTCTCGATTTGGTATCAGAGGCCAAATTACTAGGGGTCCAAGTTGTCAATCAGCTTAAATTCAACTCCCACCTACAACTAAATATCAAAAAAACCCCACCAAAAACATGGCGTGCTCTACCGACAAATTAGTTACATTACTCCCTGTACTAAATTCACTCTCTCTACCACATTTCTCATCCCCTCCCTCCTCTATGGAGCCCCACTCCTAACTAACCTACAATCTTTCCCTTAAAACACATCTCTCCTCTTGCTGTAACAAAATTGCCAAGTGCGCTACCAGCCATAAGTCCTCCATCCACCACTGTATATCTCTCCACAAACTAAAATGGCTAGGACTAGCCAATCATCTCACCTACACTCAACTTACTCTTGCACACAAGCTCATTTTCAACCCCTCCCTTTCCTCTGCCTTTAAAGTGCACCTCCCTGATAGGTTTTGGTTGTTAGATCTTAGTAGTCTAATAGAATTGTATAAACCAACTCGTCCCCCAGGTAAAAGTCTCCTATCCTATGGTCTTGCACATCTCTGGGACTCCCTTCCACCACCCATCCGTACCACCTCAAACCGTTTTTCATTCAAAAAATCTCTTCTCTCACATCTAATATCCCAGTGGGAATGCTCCTGCTCCCGCCCCACATAATCTCCTCCCCTCTTTATACTAGCAACATCCATTTCACTTAACTCGTACACCCTGCTCTGTCATGTATTTATTTCAACTGCAAATAAGATTTTATACATCTCTCTCTCTCTCTCTCTCTCTCTATATATATATATATATATATATATATATATATATATATATGTATATAGTTATATAGTTTTATATATATATATATATATATATATATATATATATATATATATATATATATAGAGAGAGAGAGAGAGAATCTCTCTCTCTCTCTCTCTCTCTCTATATATATATATATATATATGAGAGAGAGAGAATCTCTCTCTCTCTGTATATGTATATGTATATATATATCTATTCTACACACACACACACACACACACACACACACATAAATAAATAAATATATATATATATATATATATATATATATATATATATATATATATATATATTAGTGTGTGTATTTTTCTCTGCTATGTACTGCAATTCGCAGTCTGAACAGATGACGGAATGTGTTTTTACTCCTCATTCTCTGATTGGGACTGTTTGTACTACAAGCTCTTCAGCTTCTATGATGACTACCACTACAATACATCCCTTTACGCTGAATCTTACCCATCCACAGGTACAGTTACAGTATCTATTGAATGGGAATATTTCAACTGAACAGCAGTATGTTTCTCATCACCCCAATGTGTCATTTAGTGTGGCTAATGCTAGTACAGTACAGACTACCTTGAGTATGCAAGTAAATGTTCCTTCTGTGCAAACCAATGCTCCGCAAGTAACGGATGGTTTTACTGCATTACCACAGTTAAATTCTCATGTCTGTATAAGATAACATGTCAGTTCAAGCTACATTACACCCACAGCATCCTTTTTTGAAAATACCTCTGCTGATTTATTACCTTTTCTGCTGATAAAGTTAACAGTCCTTTTACTGAGGTTCTAGATACTAATGACACACACAATTTTATTGCAAATAAGCAATCTGCCTCTACTAACAACCTTAAACAATTGTATAAGCTTGAGAGACTGTTTATGACTTTCAAGAATATCCAGTAAGATTTTTATCTTGCCAGTTGTTTAAGCAAAGGCGTAGTTCTGTTAGGAAATGTGATGATACGTAATCCTAACGATCTATCAAAGGATTCACCTCTTTATAATGGGCTAGTAGTTGTATATACTACTACTGGTTTAATTGTTATTAGATCTGTCATTGAACACAAAAAAACTGATGCTCCAGAGGGACATGCTACACTACCAAAATAATAAAGCATATCCTTTACACTTTGATGAGGACTTCAGATATAGTTACAGAAATGTACTAATAGCTTGGTTTCTAGTACTTCTACCGGTGTTTCTACATCCATTTCTTCTATACAGCCTAATGTAATACATCCAAGGAATTTTGGCAGTTCAACTGATTTTCTGTCTCCTTCCCAGCCAAATATGTCACGTTCTCCGATGTAGAGATCCGCTGCACTCCTTACTCGTTGCAGCCCATTCTGTTACACCGACAGCATTGGAGACTACTTCAGTAACTCCAGCAGCTTAGACGTTGAATGTGCAAAATTCTACTTCAAGTATGCCCAATACTACTACTACTACTCCGCTTACTATTAATCCATTACATCTATTGGATTCACCAGAGCATATTGATATGGTTAACACTGACTTGGACAACTCTATTTTTTTTATCAAGAGACCTATTAACTGTATCTCCCTCCTGCATGGCCACGAGAAGGAGAGAGAGACTGATTTCTGTAGGCAGCAATAATGAGAGAACAGCGGGATGTTTCCATGCACAAAGTTCCTGCTCTTTCTTGTCCCTCAAGAAGCAGCACACAATGAACAACTTTACAGATTGGGAGAGGTCAGCCCCGAGGGAGACCACTCAAGAACACAGCAATCTGCTGAATGTCATCTGTAGTAATTTACCTTGTGTTTGCCCTAACACCATAAACTCACTTGTCAATCATTCAAGCTCAGAAGTGTTCAGTTTAACTGTCAAGAGTATTTTCCGATCATACTCTCAGCTTGCTTAAAATGGGTTTTTCTTTCATTCCAAGACATCGTGCAGAAATTTCATCATTGCTTTTAGACCTTTAGATTATATATCCGAAAACTGAATCTGAAATTAATATGTCAAAAAGATACAGTTGATATAGAGGAACAAGTTTTTAATGATTTATTTTCCACTCTACCTATTAAGAGTTTATATAATCCACCTTTATGTAACACTCTTCACATTTTTTTTAAAGATGTGTGAAAAGGATTTGCGCTACCTATTAAAGGGAAATTGTCAGCAGAAATGGATTAATCTATCGTCTGAACAAATGATAGCCTTGAAGTCTTTACAGTCAGATAAATCCATAAGAATTATGAGAGCAGATAAAGACACTGATATTGTTCTAATCGAACAAGACAAGTACATTCAAACATTAATGGCTGATTTAAATAATAGTGAATATTATTCCACTGTTATGTATTTCTGATGTCAAATGTGGTTTTAAAAAAATAGAACCATTTCTGCTCTCACCAAGAATAAGTGTATTTCAGAGGTTGAAGCCAAATGTATGTCTGTATCTGACCCCCATTTAGGGAAATTCTTTGGGATTCCCAAAATACATAAAAACTCACTGGAACCTCCATTCAGACATATAGTGTCTAATAAAAGAACAAAAACTGAGGGTATTGCTGAATATATAGACATGGTACTTAACCCCATTGTACAAAATCTCCCTTTTATTTACGTAACTCATGGCATTTTTTGAACCTCCGTCACAAGAATCTACCGACACAGACTGACATTTTAGTAACATTAGACATTGAGTCTCTCTACGCAAATATTCCACATGATATTCTACATGATAAAGGTTTGCAATATTTAAAATGATATCTATCACAACACACTTCCTTTTCCACTGAGAAAATTAATACCATTTGCACTCTCCCTTCTTTAGAATTAGAAGGGAACTTTTTTTATTTTTAATAATTTTTCACCAAGTCAAGGGAGTAGCCATGGGGGCTAAATTAGCATAATCTTATGTTCATTTGGTATTGACTGCCTGGGAAGTTAATTCATTAGTACTTTTACCTGGGTTTAAACAAATTGTTTTACATAGAAGGTACATGGACGACCTCTTCTTCATTTGGAAAGGTAGTGAAAATACTATAATGGATTTTATTTAGGAGATCTCCCTCAGTTTACCTTTTTTAAAGTTTAAACTGTCTGCTTACGGCAAGCAAGTTAATTTCTTAGACACATTTAGTTCCTTTAATACTGCCAATCTTTCTCGGACCTCTACTATTTATAGAAAAAAGACAATCAGGAATAATGATTTGCACTTTTCTGGTATGCACCCCTTCTTTATGAAGCATGGCCAGAGGGCAATTTATCACATTGTCTAGGATTATTAGTGGTGGTTGTATTTTCTTAAACAAATGCCTTTTATTTACTAATTTCCTTGTTGACGGGCGATCCTAGAGTGTTACTTGGCACACCTTTTAAAGATATTTTGTCCGTTGGACACAAGTATCACCCGATTTGTCTTACATGGCTTTTCATCTAATAGTGTACGGGGAGCTGCTGATTTTACAGTTAACTTTTGTACCAGTAACATGAGTGAATTGGGGACTATGCCCCCAGCTAGCACCAATCTTTTTACTATGTTTCGTCACACCTCTAATGCACAGATCTACAGACGCTTACCAAGAACATGTAAAAGACAGATGCACTAGTTTCCCAGTTCCTATCTGCAGGGATTCCCCTTTCATTAAATTTTTTTTATTTATTTTATTTTATATTACATT
Organism: Protopterus annectens; assembly: GCF_019279795.1. Classification (NCBI taxonomy): domain Eukaryota; kingdom Metazoa; phylum Chordata; order Ceratodontiformes; family Protopteridae; genus Protopterus; species Protopterus annectens. The sequence goes on along the minus strand of NC_056725.1, from coordinate 534,080,686 downwards.
TGTTAACCGGGAATGTCCGACTGGATACAGGTCCATTTTCAGCGGAGGCCTTTGAAGAAAAGCTCCAAATATACAAAAACAAGTGTAAATACAGTGAAATTATTACAGTGAGTTATCACAAAACTGGGATTTGTTTAAAGATATGTACACACAGGTACATGTTTTTCTCACATACACACAGCAAAGGTTGGAAGCAAGTAGCTGAGAAAGAAATAGTTAGATTTCATCCAAAAAAGGAAAACACCTATATTAAGGTGGTTATCATACATGGTGTAGTGTTAACAATAAATCTTTCCAGTAGGTGGGTAATGCACAGAATTTTAAACAGTTAGAGAGTCAGAGTTTTATTCTTGTAATGAGGTTCTCATTTATGAATTGTTTGAGTGGGGGTTAGTCAGGGTTTGTATAGGGACAAAGCCACTGCATTTTTAGGTATTTCCTAAGGGATTTTTTGAATTGGGATAAGGAGGGGTCAGTGGTGAGTTCAGCAGGAAGTAGGTTCCAGTTTTTACCGGCAGAGTTGGAGAAGTGATTCACCAGCTGAATTGTTGGTTTTAACAGTTTGCACTAGCAATTTTTTGGAAGAGTGAAGGGATTTTAGGTTACTGTAGGGGGTAATAATATTTTTCAGTATGGGTGTACTGTCTGGTTGGTAGAGGATTTTGTGAACAACTATTACTTGGTTATATTGCAGTTGATAGGGGTAGTTCAAGCCAGTCTAACGATTGAAGGTTAAGGCAGTAATGGGTTCTATAAGCTGATCCTGTGGCAAATCTGGCAATGTTATTGTAGCACCTAGTAAATTTATTGAGGTTTAATTTGCTTAGGTTTACGAAGATGGGTGAGGCATAAAGAAGGGTCGATAGCAGATGTGTACAGGCAATAACAGTTCTAGCAGATGGGGTTAGGAATGGTATAATCCTGTATAAAGAGCCTATTTTTCTGTTAACTGTTTTAATAGTTTTGTCTATGTGAACATCAAACTTGAGGTTGTTGTCGATGATCACTCCCAGTAGTTTTAGTACTATAATTTCTGGGGAAATTATGGTACCATTGTTGGATATTATGGTAAGAGGTAGTGAGGGGACCTTGCGAGTGGGGAAAAGATTAATAATTTGGCTTTATTTGGGTTTAATAGTAATTTGTGACCAGTGAGACAGTTCCCTACTTTGAAAGAGATTTGGGACAGGGGCTGTAAATCTGTGGGGGGAGGTGACAGAGCAGATTAGGGTTGTCATCTGCATACAAGTTGCATCAGGGATGACTTTGTACAAGTCATTAATGAATATGGAGAATAGGAGGGGGGACCTAATAATATAGATCCCTGTGGGTCTCCAAGGGTGACTGGTAAAAGGGACGATAGGTTATTCTTCCATAGTACAGCTTGTTGTCAGTCACTTAGGTAAGAATGAAACCAGGTAATTGCTAGGTTATCTATGGAGAGTGATTTTAATGTGTTTGAGTAGCTGGTGATTTACCATATCAAATGCCTTGGAATAGGTTAAGGAAGAGGGCTGAGGAGAGATTGTTGTCATTACAGTTTTGATTTATTGTATGGGAGAAGGAGAGAAGGACTGAGGTTGTACTATGGCTAGGTCTATATCTGTGCTGGGAGGGGGGCTAGGAGAGTGTTTTGATTCAGATAGGCAAGAAATTGCTTGTGGAAACATTTTTCCATTATTTTAGCCAAGGGCGACAGAATGGCTTTAAGCCTATAATTTGAAAGTTCAGTGGAATCTCCCCCTTTATGAAGAGGAACAATGTGGGAGATTTTCCAGATGTGGGGGATATAGGTTTCATGGATAGTTCTATTGATTAAAATTGATATGGGATATGCTATTTCATTAGCGGCTTTTTGGAGATATTCTGCCGGTAGTAGGTCTGCTGAAAGTAGTAGTACTGGTTTTGGTTCTAGGGTAGTGGGTGCTAGGGAGGTGTTGGTATTCATAGGCTGTGAGAAGACATAGAATTATAAGTGGGGGTATTAGGCAGTTAGAGTTTGAAGATTTGTTAAAAGTATGT
>NC_056725.1:534068664-534073664 GCF_019279795.1 Protopterus annectens | reverse complement strand
TGGGATAGTTATCTCTCCTTTAGGGGGGGAGGGGGGGTGAAGTTTGCACTGAACCTGTCTGCCACTATGTTGGCAATGTCTGTGGGTTCAGTGATTTTTGTATCATTTTGGACTAATTCTGAGCATATCTGGGAGTTTCCACCCAGGTTCCTAACATAGCTGAAAAAGGCCTTATGATTGTCCTTTGAATCCATGGCAATTTTTCTCTCAAAATTGGCCTTAGTTGATTTATGAGTGCTCGTATTTTTTTACTAATAATGATCAGGGGTGACTTCCCTTTTATGGATTTTGTTCTATCATGTAATAGCTTTCTCCTCTTATTGTAAAGTTTGTTAATGGCTGGGGTCCACCAGGCTGGACGTTTGCCCTTTGTGGAAAGAGTCTTGGTTTTATTTGGGATTGCCTGATCCATGCAGTCCTGGAGGTGTTCATAGAAGGCATTTGTAAGGGCTTCCGCAGCTTGGGTTGTGGTTTCCACTGGCTCAGGGGCCTTGAAGGATACCACACCAGTCTTGAGTAGTGTGAAGTTTGCTTTAGAGAAGTTCTTCATTGTGGTCTTTTTTGTTTGGGGTGGGGGCGGGATGTGGATTTCCAGTGAGATTAGTTTATGATCAGATCTCACCAATGCTGGATATACTTCTGGTGTGGAGCATTTTGTCCCCATGTTTGTGATAATGAGATCTAGTAGATTTTCTCCTCTCGTGGGAACAGTTACTAGCTGTTCCATGGCATTTGAATTTATGAACTCCAGGAACCGTTGGGCTAGAAAGTTAGGGCTTGAGTATATCTATATAAATTAAGACTTCTTTTAGGCGTAGTAATTGATACTGAGCTAGTAGAAAGGAAATAAAAACTCAGACACTGAATAGATGGTTAAGCTTTCGCTCTTATTCAGGTGGAAGAGCTTCATCAGAATAACCTATAGTCAACAATACTTACATTATATGTAACGATAATGTAAGTATTGTTGACTATAGGTTATTCTATATGACAGACAATCTGTGTCTTTTAACTTTGGCTTCAATGCCCAAATATAATGAAGCCAAAGTGTTAAAAACATCAGATCTAATTATTTTGTCCAAATTTTCTAATTCAAGTTTGATGTTGGCAATTTCATCATGGTAATGTTCTATAAGCAGGCCCATATACTGTATCCCTGCATTATTAAACACTTCAAGTTTAAGAAACAAAGCGTCGCCTTCCTTAACACAGTTAGGATATTTAAAAGTCCTGAGACCAAGTGGAACACACTTAAGTCTAACATTTTCCTCCAAATACAAGACTTCTAATTGTAGCGACACTAATTTGATAGTAATTTTTTCTAGTTTAGATTGTCTGTCATTTCAAGGAAGCAGGGCAAGTTACGCAGAGATCTGGCAGCGTATGCAATGCAAAAAGCTTACACTTTAAAGACAGTTCAACACAAGGTTAACGCTGCCAATTTAAGTACCAACAACACAGATGGTACTTTGACAAATGACAGTAACAATTCTAATTCCAGTGTTCCTGTTTTAAGACAGGGTAATCTTGTCAATGATAACAACGTTGGCTGTTTGGACTCTTTTCAAACTGATAGTATTACGGAAGTAGCGACTGATAACAAAGCCAAGGGTCCTTTTTTAATGGACAGTGCTGGAGTAAAAAAGACTCCCATATGGACAAACAAAGTACAAACGAGGAACAAAGGGAGGACAAAAGGGAAAAAGAAATATTAGACTTTGACCTGAATTTTTTAAATTTAACTGATACTGTTATTTCTGACAACATGGTTTCTGTTTTAAAGAAAGTTTTTTCTTTTATTCCCAACAACAAATGTGATGTGACAAAACTTATTGTTGATTTTAAGCTTTACTGTAGGAAACTGAACCTAAAATTTATCTTTGATAGTACTAATTTGAGTGACAAGATTAACAAAAAGGTTCGTGTACTTTTAATCCTTTGTTGAACACCACATTAGCGGTGTTCAACAAACAGTGTGAAAATGATTTTAGGTACATTGACAGAAACACACATTTATCTAACCTCACTGAAGACGAACTTTTAGCCTTACATACTATGGCTAAGAGTAGGGAACAGCGTATAATGAAGGCAGACAAGGGTGGAATCATTGTAATCATGGCTCAAACAGATTATTTGCACAACATTAACAATATGTTGGCTGACACTAGCAAATATGTCAAAGTTGATACAGATACAGTTCAAAAAAGTTTTACCAAGTTAGATAGTCATTTGTTTTGACTTATTTAGTGAGGGTAACATAGATTATGACACTTACACCTTTTTACACACAGAATTTCCTAAGATGGCAAAGCTCTTTGGTATACCTAAAGTGCATAAGAGACAAGGGGACTTGAAGTTTAGACCTATCATCTCAGCCTCAGGTAGTAAAACTGAAACAATTTCAGTATGGTTGGATGATATTTTGAATCCCATTGTACAGAAGTCCAAATTTTATTTAAGGGACTCCTGGCACTTGTTAGAACTTTTGAAAGACATCAATTTAAAGGGTGTAAGTGACAACTTAAATTTTGCTTCTCTTGACATTGAGTCCATCTATACAAGTATTGATCAAAATGAAGGAATAGAGTACATGAGGGATTTTTTGAGTAAGCACACAGATTTGGACAACAGTAAAGTTAATACTTGTTGTTGTTTAATGGAACTGGTGCTTGACAACAATTTTTTCAAGTTTGATGGGAACTTGTACAAGCAAATTTCTGGTGTTGCCATGGGGTCGAGAGTGGCACCCAGTTTTGCCAATTTAGTTATGTCTTCGTGGGAGGCTAAACATTTAGTGACACATTTTAATGATCACAATGTAGTTTTCTACAGAAGATACATTGACGATTTAATTTTTTTATGGAGAGGAGACGAAGAAACTTTTAGAATTTTTGTCGCACTGTTGAATACTACTGCCAGCTTTTTACATTTTACCTTTGGTAGTTTTGGGAAAAGTATTAATTTTTTAGATCTAAATCTGACTGTTGATCTAATTGAGTACAGATTCCGTAGTAGTATTTTTCGAAAACCAACTTTCGTTGACCAATATTTGCATTTTGAAAGTCTACACCCCATGCACATGAAAAGAGGGGTGGTTAAAGGTCAGTTTATTAGACTTAATCATTCATGATTGTTTCATTAGAGAAAGTGATTTAAAAAGTTTCTTTATTGAAAGGGGTTACGAAAGTGGTTGGTTAAGTCACATTATTGATGAAGTCAGTATTTTAAGAAAAAGTAAAGCAGTTCCGATTCTTAATAGTACTCTTACTTTGGACTCTGGTAACAAAGTGGTTGAGGTCACTAATGAGTTTATTTTGTCTTTTCCGTTACCTATTAACAATGAAATGAACATTGTTAAAGAGATTATAATTACCAACTGGAAGATTATTTTAGGTAACCATGAGCTGGCAAAAGTTTTAGGCACTCATCCAATTTTTACTTATAAAAAAGTGACCAATATAAAAATGATTTTGGAGAGAGAAGAGAAAAGTGTTGCACTTTGTACTAGTAAAGTGGGCACTTATCCTTGCATAGGTTGTAAACAATGTGGATTTATTAGTGGTACATCAAGCATTTTTTTAAAACATTTAAACAAGGATTTTATAGTAAAAGGACATTTTACATGTAAGACTAGCAATATAGTTTATGTTGCACAATGTTCTTCATGTAATCATTTTTACATAGGTAAAACCATAAGAACATTGAGTAAACGTATTTATGAGCACAATTTAGCTATAAAGAAAAAGGATTTAACTAACGCTCTAGCAAAACATTCTTTAAATTGTGTGTCATTTAAAAAGTTCACCTTTTCTGTGTTAGAAAAAGTTGATGACAGCTTGTTTAGTGGTGACTATAAAACACTTTTAGAATGTAAGGAATCTTGTTGGCAGATCAGGTTAAAGGCTGATCAGCCACCTGGTTTGAATGATGTTATCAACATCAAGTGTTTTTTAGCTATACAAAAATTTTAAATTTAAAATGTGTTATAAGAAGACACATTACTTTATATATCATTCATAGAAAGTTGTATTTATATTTATTTGTATAATATATATTTATTTAATTCTTTTACACAACTTTAATTAATGATTTATTGTTAATTGGCTTTGTCATGTGGTCAATTAAGGATTCTATATATATATATATATATATATATATATATATATATATATATATATATATATATATATATATATACACTGTTTTAGAGTATGGGTGCATTTCTGAAGAAGTTCTTGGTATTAAATAGAACGAAAACGTTAAACGGCAAGTTCTCAGTCTGGTCTTTTTTTTACCAGTGGTGGACGTTTCAGTTAATTTGTTTGGTTTCTTGTTTGTTTTCATATATATATATATATATATATATATATATATATATGTGTGTGTGTGTGTATATATATATATATATATATATATATATATGTATGTATATATATATATATATATATATATATATATATATATATATATACATACAATGTGTATGTGTATATGTGTGTGTGTGTGTGTGTGTGTGTGTGTGTGTGTGTACATACATACATACATTATATATATATATATATATATATATATATATATATATATATATATATGTATATATAATTTATTTATTTGCAGTTGTTTAACCAAGATAGTCCATTGGGCCTAATGAACCCGTTTTCAATGGAGTCCTGGGGAGAAAACTCCTAAATACATATTACACAAAGATTAATATACACACATAGATTGCATGAAGATTACAGAGGTAAACAAACTAAGCTTAATATACACACATAGATTGCAGGTTCATTACAGGTAAACAGACTAATCAAAAGTATTTCAATCAAAGGAAATGATATCAAAAGTATAATTTTTTTTTTTTTTTGTTGGAATGAGGATAGATAGTTAGATGGAGTGGATAGATGGAGTATACATACAAATAAAAAAGGTCATCCCCACAATTGTGATCTATATTCCACCTGGTAATACACCTGCTAGCCTTGAAGACTTCTTATCCTGGT